>NC_057806.1:370985229-371032583 GCF_018294505.1 Triticum aestivum | reverse complement strand
GTGGAGAGATGTCCTCCCACTCGAAGGCTTAGCTACAGTCGAGCACTCGCCTAAGTTCTCTCACTAAGAAGCTTAACGGCAGTCCAGCACTCGCCTAACTTTGGAAAAATCCTACCGAGTGGAGAGCAATCCTCCCACTCGGTGGCTTAGCTGCAGTCCAGTACTCGCCTAAGTTTAAGACCCATTCCTATCTGCAAGGACGACGAGGTGCAGGTCGACTGCAACCTTCTCCTTCGGAGCTGCGGCACAAATACAACATCCGCTCCATCCCCATCCGCAAGGACGACGAGGTGCAGGACGACTGCAACCTTCTCCTTCGGAGCTGCGGCACAAATACAACATCCGCTCCATCCTTATCCGCAAGGACGACGAGGTGCAGGTCGATTGCCACCTTCTCCTTTGGAGCCGCGGCACAAATACAACGTCCGCTCCATCCCTATCCACAAGGATGAAGCGGTGCAGCAAGCAAAGTCCATCCGAAGGCAAACACAAGCACCTTCAGAGATAAACCAAATTCAGATAAATACTAAAAGGTTCCAAGCAGCGAATCAAAGGTACTCGGGCACCAAGCCCGAAGGAGTTTAATGGTTACAGAAACCGCTCGGCATTCCGAGGCAAATTTAAAGCGTATCCAAGTTTCATAAGATTGTTCACTCGGCCGGAGGAGGGCTGGCAGGCTCCACGAACAAGTCCAGATCGATCCCATCAGTGATCCGAGTAGCGACAGCAATGAAAGTCTCCATGAAGGACTGGAAGTCGTTCTTTTTGGTGTTAGCGACTTTGATCGTAGCCAACTTGTCTTCACGAGCCTCCTTGCAATGGACTCGCACCAGGGACAGCGCCACATCAGCACCACACCGGGCGGGGGATTTCTTCCATTCTTGCACTCGGTCAGGGATCTCGTTCAGTCGAGTCATCAGAGATTCCATATCATTCTGAAGCGTCGCCCCTGGCCAAAGCGTCAAGTCGATTCGAGAGACAACCTCCTTCATGCGTGCGAGGCAGCTTGTGGCGCTGGTGATACGGGACTCCAGTCGGAGCACGTTCATCGCAGTTTCGTCACTGACCGGGGAAGCGATAGGGTCCAAACCCGTCTCGACCCTTCCAGTTTTTTCGTAAAAGTCTTGACAGAGTTCTGCAGTCAAAAGTCAGTTCAATCAACTAAGCAAAATCCGATGGCAAGCATCAACACAGTCGGATTAAAAGAAATACCTCCCAGCACGAGATAAATCTTCTTAGCGAGGGTCCTCAGATAAGCTTCCGTGTCATTCCTCTTGTGGATCGCAGACTCCAACTTTTCATTCAGGACGACCTTATCCTTGTTCAGGCTGGTCACTTCGCGGTTAGCTTCATTAAGACAAGATGTCAGTCTAGTCACCTCTCCTTCAAGCGTTCCGACTGAAGCAAGCTTCTTGTCCGCGAGAACGGTTTTGTCTTGGGCTGCTTTTTGCGCGGCGGCAAGGTCCGAGTCCTTCTTGTCCAGAGCCAACTTCATTTTCTATGCAAAAGAAATAATCGAATCAAAAAAGAGATCAAAGAGATATATTGAAGTTCAGTCGACAATCAGTTACCTTCCATACCAGCGGCCTCGTCTTGAGCTTTTTTCAGATTTTGCTGAGCCAATTCCAAGTCTAAGTTGAGTTGCCTCTTCTTCTCTTCGAGTTCGGCAAACTTGGAGATAAGAGTACAAGACTTCTGCAGGAGGCAAGGGACAGATCAATCGATAGGTTCGAAGGCAGTTCATTTCCGAGTGAATAAAACCTAAAGAAGTGGACAACAAGCTGTTCAGACCCCAGTCGACTACCAGCAGTCGACCGCGGTCTCGGGGACTACACCAAGTGGGTGCACTTGGCGTGGCCCCACCGGTTCTGATCCCACTTGACCGGCCCGCCGGAGTCGAGTGCAAGGAGTAAAAAAAAGAGAGAGAAAGAACAATTGCACCGTCAAGAAAGAAGAACTGAGACCACAGTCGACTGCCAGCAGTCGACCGCGGTCTCGGGGACTACACCTAGTGGGTGCACTTGGCATGCCCCCACCGGTTCTGATCCCACTCGCCCAGACCGAGTGGAAGAGCGAAACTACCAAAAATGACAGCAACACCCAGTGGGTGCTCTAATTCAACGCGAACAACAGGAGATTGTGCAGAAGAAGATTTTTCGAGAACAAAAACAGTCGGAAAGTCTACTCACCTGGACGTTGGCCCGAAGGGCGGCACTAGCATCGTAGGCAGCCTGACTGCTCTCGTGCACTATCTTCGCCCGCTCCATCATCATATCAGCCTGTCGGATGGCTTCGGCAGCCGCTTCTGACTGGTTGTCTGGGATGGGGTAGCTGGTGAAAAAATGTGCCGACGACCCAGGTGTGGCTGCTTGAGGCTCTATGGTGTGGAGTTGGATGGTTGAAGGAACCACAGGTGCGGTCGACCATGTGGGATGCCCACTCGGCAAGGGTGTAGCGAATGTCACAGTGGCCCTGCCCGCGCCTTCAGCTTGACAGACGGGAGGCGTTGCAGTTGGTTCTTGCCGAGCCACCCTGCCAGCTTTTACCCTCTTGTTCTTCCTAGGCTTAGGAGCCACATCTTCGTCGTCGTCCGGAAGGTCAATGATGTTGGGTGGAGCTGCAAGACAGAACATTCGGCCCCAAGTGAACACTCGACCCTAAAAGGATCAAGAATTGAAATCGCAAGAGTCCATACCTAGGTTAGAGGTTACCTCATCCTCCATTTCCTCGTCCCGGTACTGGTATGAAGAGGTCCCTGACGTAGCAGCACAGCAAAGGCCTGCATTCAATCGGTTACACCCAGTAAATCGAATCCACATAAAGGACAAGTCAGATGGTTACCCGGAGATAGTAGGAACGATCACTTTGATTCGAGGCAAAGCTTTGGGCGGTTTGGAAGAGATGGCTTCCGACACTTTCGGCGCTGGAAGCGGCGCGACCTTGGATTGCTTTCGAGGCTTCTCAGTCGGCGTTGGGGAAGACATCCTGGGGCGCTTCGAGGATTGTCCGGTCGGCGCAGTCACCAAGTCCGGAGCTCGTGCCGGGTCATGAGTGTGCTTGGACCTCCTCTCCCTGCGAGGAGGCGAGTCGACTTCTTCCTCATCGGTCGATTCATCGCTCTCCTCGTCCTCCTCGACTTCCGAATGCTCCTCGCCGCTCTCGCCCCCTGTCGGTATCAAAACCGGCGGATCTCGGGTAGGGGGTCCCGAACTGTGCGTCTAAGGTGGATGGTAACAGGAGGCAGGGGACACGATGTTTTACCCAGGTTCGGGCCCTCTTGATGGAGGTAAAACCCTACGTCCTGCTTGATTAATATTGATGATATGGGTAGTACAAGAGTAGATCTACCACGAGATCAGAGAGGCTAAACCCTAGAAGCTAGCCTATGGTATGATTGTATGTATATGATCTATCGACTAGCCTGGCCTTGGTTTATATAATGCACCAGAGGCCTAGGATAACAAGAGTCCTAGCCGAATACGCCGGTGGGCAGGAGTCCTTGTCTTGATCCCCAAGTCTTGTGGAATCTTCCTTATATGCGGCAGCTGTCCGAATTGGCCCATGAGTATACGGCCATGGGGGTCCTCGGCCCAATCTAACAGATCGGGAGATGATGTGGTGAGTACCCCCTAGTCCAGGACACCGTCAGTAGCCCCCTGAAACGGTCTTCAAGTTAGGGACGCTCCTATATTCTTCCGAACCGTTCTTCATCTTCGGTCGTCGGTCTTGAAAACTGGTTCAACAAATCTTCTCATCTTCGATCTTGAGGATCGCCGAAATGCATTCGACGAGTTTACACGTCGGGTATCCGAGGAGCCCCTTTAAGTTTCCGGCCTTTATCAATGCCTTGTTATTTTTATGCCACACCTCGGGTTTGAAGTTGTTCCCGGGCGGCAGCGTCCTCTTGCATCCAAGCTCCAACTTCGGACTACATTCGAGGTATCTTTTGCAGCCGAGCACCAACGCCGGACCGCTTCCCAGCTCTAACGCCGGAATGTATCCGAGCTCCAACGCCGGACTATGTATCCGAGCTCCAACGCCGGACTGTATCCGAGCTCCAATGTCGGACTATGTATCCAAGCTCCAATGCCAGACTATATCCGAGCTCCAACACCGGACTGTATCCGAGCTCCAACGCTGGACTGTATCCGAGGTGTCGTAAATCACCTTGGTTCAAAGAAGTTTGAAGAAGTTTAGCCGAGCTTAATGCCGGAAATGCCCTCTATGGAGCCAGCCACTAGCGCCCGAGATTTACGCCGGACTGCTTCTGAGGTGGTGCACCACCCCGAATGTGGGTCGGTTTTTGTCAATATTTTTGATTGGTGCAATTTATTCTCTGCCGAGATATATAGCCAGTAGCCCTCAAGGTGGGTATCAGTCTAAAACCCGAGATGCATATGAAGGATGACATAAGACCGCTGATCCCAGTAGCCGCTGAGACTCAGGTTGATTTGCAAAATTGGTCTGAGGATCAACTCCTAGCTCGGCAGAATACTTCGGGACACAAAAAGTGGTGTGCTCAGTCCTCGAGACTCAGGTTGGGTGCGGCCAGTCATTTAACACCATCATCGGATCGCTGACCAGTTTACGCTTATTGTGATAGTCAGTTTTTGGCTTTCTCCACTGAGGTGCTTAACCATGTGAGCTGGAAGCACAATCGCAGTGGTTCTCCCTTTGCACACCTAGCCGAACAAAGCAGAACGTAGGAGGCAAGCACAGGAGCCGGGCAACCCAACTATTGACTGAAGATACAATTCGAAACCGATGCTTATATAGCAATATCCGAGAATGTTTTTGCCGAATCTCTAAAGGTGTCCGGCATTGCACTGCGAGACTTGTGCTGAAAATACACAAATAGTTTAAAAGTGCCACAAGCTTGGAAAACCAAAAAACGCCAGTAAAAACTTGACGTCCGAACAAGATCAAGTGTTCGGTGCCAATCCGAAAATTGGCCTTAGAAAAAAAGTGCTTTTGTCGTGCTTTAACATGACACATCCTATCTCAAGACTTCAAGCGGGCCAGCCTACAGCTTCAACCTCCTATCCCGAAGGCGGAGTACTTCTCGTTAGGCCAGCTTAGCAAACTGAACTCTAGCGGCTTTGAGAGAGAAATTAGGCTCCCCAGCTAGTGACCACACACTCGTGTCGAAAAAAGGAGTGATAAATAATAATAATAATAATAAAACTTTGCAATGACTAAGAAGAAGAACACTTATTATAAAACAGCTCAAATAAACTTAAGAGCCCCCAAGTGACTTGAGTAAAAGAATGATTCCATGTACCGAAGTACTTATATCATATCTATGTTTAACCGAACTTTAAACGCGTCTTAACCGACCGTCGGCTTCTCCCTCTTCGGTCAAGGACCGAAAAGTGTTATGTACTCCATCTATCGAGAATATCGACGGTGTTTCCAATAATCAGGCAATCATGCCATAAGGCTGTAACAGACAAAGCGCGCTCAGGGAACTTATGCTATATTACTGCAAAGTGTAAGAAGCATCTTCGAAGAAAATAGTACCCCCACCGATACCTTTCTTCGGTGCTCATTGTTATTATGAGACTTGTGCAATAGATTTTTTGTACTCATGAGTTCCATTGTGTGCCGACCATCATTGAAAACAATAAGAGTGCTAGCTTTCGGCTTCACCCAGTCTGAGGTCCGGCTCGGGTGACCCGATCGTGACAATCGCAGAGGTGCTCCCTTTACTCCCTAGCCGAACAATCGGGAACGTAGGGGTAAACACAGGAGTGAGGAAACCCAGCTTGCAAATCGCTTAAGTCAATATGGTGCATATTGTGGCGTAATACACGAACAAGGAACGAAGCCGTACAAGTATAATCATATGCCAGAGGAAAAACTTCATAAAGGAAGCCCCCAAGTAAACGGGGTATTTGAATTTATGCGTCACAAACAAAGTTTGGACAAGGAAATTTTTTACAAGCAACTTTTTTCCAAAAAAGTATAATTCTTGGTCGAACCGAACACAAGTTAGAAATTAAAGCTTTGAGCATGAAAGCGACTTAGCTGGTTAATGCATTCGGTATTGATGACGCGGTCTGAGCTTGATGCGGGGCAAGGTTCCATCACCCAAGCCGGTCCCGAGGTGGCGGAGCGGAGAGCTCGACACGCCAAAGTGGTGACATAGCACGGTCAATGCAGACCGGCAGAGTGACGCCGAAGTCCCCAGATCATTTTGCTATGCACAAAAAATAGTGCAAACCGGAGATAATAGTAATAATGATAATTAAAAAAATCATTGCATAATAAATAATTTATGCAAAGTGACTAATAAAAGAAATATGGCCTGGCGCCAAAGTCAATGTCGATGCAGGGCGTCGGCGTGATGCGGTAAAGGCGTGATAAAGCCTGAATTCATGGGTCGGTCCGAGTTCCGGATGCGGCATTAGCCGGACTATGTACGGAGACTGACTGAACCACCATGTGACCGTCGTTAATGCGGCCTCCATTTGATAGACCTGTGTACATATGATGGACAAGCCAGAGTAATAATTCCTTGGGAAAAATGAACCCAAACAAGCAAAAAATACTGGGATTAATAGCACCTGGTTTATTTGTTGTAGCAATCCGAAGGAAGGTGATTCCCGAAATTGGGACTCAATCCCCACACCCATTGCCTGATGGGCGATAAAACGACGTCATGGCAATGCTAGCAAAGGTTGGCTCGCCGAGGCAAAGCCCTCGGTCTAGCTAACGTGAGGGAGCTGGTCGGCTAGTGATGCCGAAGTGTTCGGAGTAGATTGATGAAGAGAAGGCGAAGCCCCCGGTCCAGCCGAGATGTCGAAGCCTCGATGTCAGCCGATGAGTCAAAGTAGGTCGGCATGATGGACACCAGCTTGAAGAAGCAATAGTGCGGCCCTGCCGATGCAGGTCGTGACGTGGTCGATGCCGGCTTGATGAAGCGACCGTGCGGCGATGCCGGTATTCCCGCTCCGTGTAATCCGTGGGGCGACGATGTTGATGATGATTTATCCTTCGTGATGCCGGGCTCTTGTTCGGCTTGCCGAGATGATGATCCGAAGAAGTTGAGCTTGGCTCAACAAAGTGACGACGTGTCTAGCACAGGTCGGCAGCCGTGGAACAATATTGCCGGACTGGTTTGACACCAGCATGATGTTGAAGATCATGTTCAAAAGATCTTAAAGTTAGTGGGATGTGTTCTGGAACAAAACACAATACCCCATACAAAACTTCCTTCAAAAGGGATGTCCGAAATCCCGTTCATAAAAAAGACGAACTCGGGTCGGATTTGTTTTCGCGCAGAAAACAGATCCGAAAAGTGATGCACTAATTGGAAGGTTCCCGGAGTTTGGACGGTCGGATCGAGCTGAAACTTTGAGAGGTGGTACATATAGGAATACCTCAGCCGATCAACGGTTGGATCTTCCAAAGGACGTCCGAGCTAGAAGCTGGACACCACGCCCTAAACTCATCCAGATTCTCGTCCAGATTTGACAGGGCTCCGGTATATCGTGGATTGCCAGAGATTCCTCCATCGTACCTCGACGAAATTTTCCAGGGTTGTTGTAGACTCAATTACGCACAATTCCACCAAAGAGATCGTTAAAAAGACACTTGAGGAGGCGGTGGCGGCGGACACAAGTTTGCTGTTCGGAAAAACAGCACGGTCGCCCGAGGGCAATGTTGACGTTGAGCCCCCGGGCTCCATGGATGATTCCTCCATGATCTTGATAGAGATCGGAGTTGATGTTGATGAAGGCCCTCGTCCAAACATGACGATCGGAGATGGAGCACGGTCTTCGGTCGAGCCAAGGTGACCAGTCAAGCCGGCGACGAAGATGCCGGCATCGCAGTTGACCTGCAGACAAGCCATCGATCCTTTTGTCGATCATACAGCGGAACTCTCAATGAAAGCACCAATGTCGGTGTCAAAACTGGCGGATCTCGGGTAGGGGGTCCTGAACTGTGCGTCTAAGGTGGATGGTAACAGGAGGCAGGGGACACGATGTTTTACCCAGGTTCGGGCCCTCTTGATGGAGGTAAACCCTACGTCCTGCTTGATTAATATTGATGATATGGGTAGTACAAGAGTAGATCTATCACGAGATCGGAGAGGCTAAACCCTAGAATCTAGCCTATGGTATGATTGCATGTATATGATGTATCGACTAGCCTGGCCTCGGTTTATATAATGCACCAGAGGCCTAGGATAACAAGAGTCCTAGCCGAATACGCCGGTGGGGAGGAGTCCTTGTCTTGATCCCCAAGTTTTGTGGAATCTTCCTTGTATGCGGCAGCTGTTCGAACTGGCCCATGAGTATACGGCCATGGGGGTCCTCGGCCCAATCTAACAGATCGAGAGATGATGTGGTGAGTACCCCCTAGTCCAGGACACCGTCACCCCTGCTCCCTTCTTCTTCAGCGCCTGGGTCCTACACTCCGTCGGGCATCGAGTACATTTCAATGAGGGCCTGAAAGAGTAACAATCAAAAGACATTCAGTCAACCACAAACGGGACATCACGTGGTGAATCGGAAAGATACTTGATAAAACAGAAATATACCTGCTCCGGCTGGTGCGAGTTATCTAATGGAATCACCCTCCTGGATCCCCGAGGGTTGTCTTTGTTGCCAGTGATTCCCCTCAACCAGTTCTCCAAGTTATCCTCGCTAACCTCCTCCGGGTGGATCCGAGTGGTATCCTCGAGCCCAGAGTACATCCACATCGGATGATCGCGTGCCTGAAGAGGTTGGATGCGTCGATCGAGAAAGACCTCCAGCAGATCCATCCTGGTCACTCCGTCGCGGACAAGCTGGATGACCTGTTCAACCAGCTCCTTGACCTGCACCTTCTCTTCTGGAACTACCTTCAGGGGAGTAGGATTCTCCACTCGAGCCAAGGAAAAAGGAGGAAGTCCAGTCGACTGGCCAGGGGTTGGCTGATCCTTGGAGTAAAACCAAGTCGACTGCCAGCCCCAGACCTAGTCATGAAGGATCATCACTGGGAAAGTGCTCTTGCTCCTCATCTGGATCCCCAGACCACCGCACATCTGGATCACCCGCGTCCTCTCGTCACTCGACTTGGCCTTTTTGACCAACTGGGAACAGCAAGTGAAGATGTGTTTGAAAAGCCTCCAGTGCGGTCGACAGCCCAAGAAGCTTTTGCACATGGACACGATAGCGACCAGATAGACTATGGTGTTTGGAGTGAAATGGTGGAGCTGAACCCCAAAGAAGTTCAAAAAACCCTGGAAGAAAGGGTGGGGAGTGTCGGCGTTCTGGGAACGGGGGTCCCCAGACTTGCCTGCCTGCGGCCTGCGGTGTGGCTCAAAAAGGGGGCCCAGCGCGGCCCATCTTCACCAACACAAACCCAAGACCCTCGTGAGGGGCCAAGCCTCGCGGGGCGGACGACGCGGAGCTTCCTCAGGCGCGGCCTCGTCAGGCTGGCTCACGAGGAGGCGGAGAGATCAAGGCGGGGTACCTCACGAGGTGCCCGTGACGCAAGCCATGATGACCGGGGGCGCCAGGCGGGTGCCAGCCCGCGCAGTGTCCTCCCTTCCTCTTTGGTGCAAAGGGGGAAAGCGCAGCCGCGGAGTACCGAGGCATCAGGCAAAGGTTGCCGTTTCGGTGCAATGAGACCAAGACCAGGAGGACTACGAGACGGAGGTCACCATGGAGCCCAAGACGACGTCATCACCAGAGCTTTGTGCAGGCGAAGACTACTTTTGTCAGGATAGCTGATACTAGCTGTCCCCCTTCAAATTAGCCCGCCATTGTTGGCTCCCTTCCCGCTTGATATTTGGGAAGAGGACCAGGGCCTCTTTAAATAGGACCAGCCACCCACAAAGCAAGGGGGCAGGCAGAGAGATAGGGAAGAGAGAGAGCTAACGGAGAGGGATCAAAGGATAGAGAAGATCAGGTAGAGAGAGAGAGAGAGAAGGGTGACTGGACCCCTCCCAGCAGTTCATCGCCCCAGCCAAGAACAGACCCTCGCGAGGCTGTTCTTCCTTGTATTGTTCATCATCATCAGCCCAAGAGGCAATCCACCACACCACACACTGGAGTAGGGTATTACACCACAACGGTGGCCCAAACCAGTATAAACCCTGTGTCTCTTGTGTTGTTCTTTCCTTAGCTTAGATCTTTGCAAGGCGGAGGGGTGCAGGTAGGTAGGAGGTGAAATCTCCACGCGCACCCCAGTGTTCGAACCTCAAGGGTCTGCCGGAACCCGAAATCCAACATTTGGCGCACCAGGTAGGGGTGTGCCGGGATTCGTCTTCCACCACCCCGTTCTCCTCCGACCATCACGCCCATGTCTGACGCTCGTCGGACCCGTGCCGAGCGCCGGGCCGCGCTCGCTTCCCGTGTCACCCAGACAGCCCCTGTCGGTGGGCGTCCTCGCCGTTCCCCGTCACCTGCCGTCCACGCTGCCACCGGCCCGGCGGGGGACGAGCAGCAAGCATCGTCCCAGCATCCGTCCATGCGGCAAGACGGCCGCACCGCAACTCCCTCGCTCACCCCAGCTGGTTCTTCGTCCCGCGCGCTTCGCGCGCCCATGGAGGCTCGGGCTACACTCATCGCAGCGAACGAGCTCCTGCGCTACCGTCCTGTCAACGACGTCTACAAAGAATGGCTCGACCGCGTCGCCGAGCTCGTCCGCGCTGCAGGGGGCTCTCCTGCGCCGCCCGTTCCGCTGCACCGCACCCCGCCCCGCGCAGGGAATGAAGCTCCGGCGGCGCCCCGGCTGCCTCCTCCTCAGGAAGGCGCCATGGCTCCAAGGCGCGTGGCCCCTGGGCGGAACCCGCTCCATCAGGCGCCAGCGCAGCAAGAGCAGAGCTGTCAAGAAGTCCCTCGCCCACAAGAAGCTGCCCGGGCGCTCCCTGCTCCAGCACGTCACGACCATGCTCCTGCTCCCGCGCGTCAAGACCCCGCGCTGCTCCCAGCTGCAGCGCGTGGGGACATGCAAGACCAAGTTCCCCATCATCCAAGGCCTCCCGTGGCCACAGCAGGCTGTCGCACCTTCACCGCCGAGCTACACAACATCGCGTGGCCCGGCAAGTTCAAGCCAGACTTGCCTCCTCGCTATGACGGCACGGCTGACCCTGCGGAGTTCCTCCAGCTCTACGAGCTGGGCATCGAAGCTTCCAACGGAGACGAGAAGGTCATGGCAAAATGGTTCCCCATGGCACTCAAGGACGGGGCCCGGACCTGGCTCCTGAACCTGGCTCCAGGCACAATCTCCTCCTGGGACGAGATGCGCACCCGCTTCATCGCCAACTTCCAGGGCACTCGCGACCGGCCACCCGCCGTGAGCGACATGCGTCGCATCAAGCAACAACCCGGGGAGACCCTGCAGAAGTACATCTAGCGCTTCAACAGCGCGCACCTCAAGATTCCCAAGGTGACCGAGGAGGCCATCATCTCGGCCTTCTCCGACGGCGTGCGCGACGTCAAGATGAAGGAGGAGCTGGTGATGCATGAAGACCTGTGCACTTCCCTGGAGCTGTTCAACTTGGCAACCAAGTGCGCCAGGGCCGAGGAAGGGCGTCTCTCCCTCCTCGAGCTGCCTGCCGCAGACCCAGAAGAGAAGAAGCCCAAGGCCAAGGATGTGAAGCGCAAGGGAACTGCCATGCTCGCGGCAGAACCAGACACCAAGCGGGGCAGAGATCAGCCCGAACCTTCCAAGGGCAGCCGGTACTGTGTGTACCACGACCTCCACACCCACAACACCAACGAATGTCAAGAGCTCCGAGCCGTGCGAGAAGGAAGGATCGGCCGTCGCCCTGACCGCAGTGACCGGGGCTACGGTCGAGGAGGAGGAAGGAACGCAGGACACTGGGAAGACCGTGGCCCACGCCAAGGGTGGCGCGATCAACCTCGCGAGGATCGCTGGCAAGACCCGCCTCGCGAGGGAGACTGGAGGGATCAGCCTTGCAAGGATCGCCCGCAAGGCAACACAGGCCTCCCACCGCTGCCACCGCAGCCAAGGAGAAACGAGGACCGCCACCAGGACGACAGGGCTGGGGGCTTCCAGGAGCCGCGCGTGATCGCCTGCATCCTGGGTGGGGCACAAGCCCCAGACTCTCAGCGTATCTTCAAGAAGTTCGCCCGCGAAGTGAACGCAGTCCTCCCCAGGCTCGAAGCCACGTGCCCTCTCAGGTGGTCAGCGTGCGCCATCACGATCAGCTCAGTAGATCAGCTCAAGTGTGCGGCTACAGCCGGAGTTCTCCCGATGCTTTGTTCCCCAATCATCAGCAACGTGGTGGTCAACAAGACCCTCAACCGATGGCGGTGCAGGGCTCAACGTCCTGTCCGTGGAAACATTCAACAACCTCCAAGTTCCCTACAGCCAGCTTCAGCCAACCAAGCCTTTCTCCGGTATCACCGATGGCTCCACGGTCCCGATTGGGCAGGTCCGCCTCCCTGTCACCTTCGGGGCATGCGACAACTACCGCACCGAGCTCATCGTCTTTGACGTCGCTCACATTCGCCTGCCGTACAACGCCATCCTTGGGTACACAGCGCTGGCCAAGATCATGGCCGTAACTCACCATGGCTACAACGTCCTCAAGATGCCAGGAAGCGGCGGAGTCATCACGGTGCCATGTGAAGAGAAGGACGCGGTGTGTTCCCTGGAACGAGCCTTTCAGGCTGCGTCACTGGAAGACCCGGATCGTGGAAGCAGGAGGCCTCCTGAGACCGCCCCTAAGAAGAAGAAGACATTGTCCGGCCCGACCACTTAGGAGGCAGGCCCCTCTGGGCCCGCGCCTGCCTAGGAGGAACCTCCTTCCATCGCATAGGAAAGCGCGCCCGGCGCCCTCCTCAGGCAGGGCTCGGGGGCTCTCCCCTGGAGGGCCACTGACCTAGCCAGGGTCACGAGGGAGGCGCTTGGGTACCACATGGAGGCGTGTTTCAAAGCACGTTTCCCTCAAGAAGGAGCAAGGCAAGGAGACCCAGACCCTCAGGAGTTCGTCAGCAAGGCCATTCAGGAGCTACATGAGTCAAGAGTCATGAAAGGCGGCTGCCGCCTACCAACAGTGGCCCCCCATCCAGGCGAGGATGGTGGGCTACGCGTCTGCATCGACATACCAGGGCTCAACCGAGTCGCCTCTCTGGAGCGCCTCTGGCCCTCGCGAGTGGGACGCTGCAGAGGCCCACCCCACAGCTACGTTCGCATGCCTTACGGCTTGCCGAAGGTGGCTAACACGTACCGACGCCTCATGAGGGGCATCACGGAGGCACGAGAGGCAGGGCGTTCCGCAGCCCTGGCAGGGATGGAGATGGCCCATGAGGAGCCGCCAGCGCATCCGGAGCCTCCCGAGGCCCCTGGGCCTGGGGGCTCGTGAGGATCGGCTTCCGCAGCTCGGCGAGTCTGCTACACCAACGCTCCTTCGTCCTCAACATCATCAGGTGACATCTTTCGAGTTTTATTTCCAGCTGGGAGCGCCCCCCAGGGCTGCATTATTCCCAGGCCGCGTGGGTCCGTCCCTGCGGCGTGTATCCCTTTTTTTCCATGTTGTTAGCTTACCTTGTTGGGGGCGCCCCTCGGGCTGCATGACCCCCCAAGTCGCTCGGGCCTGACCGAGTGATGTCCGCATTCCTAGCATCTACTTGAACGAATCCACTCCTTCACGGCTAATGTGTTTTACCTAGTTGCCTGCTCAGCTGACGCCAACTAACAGAGCTGCTCCCAAACGGCACGACGCTTGCGCATGGGTCCATCCCTGCAACGCCGACAAACCTGGATGGCTGAGCTCTGGCCGCGGCAGCCCCGCATATCGTCACCTCGTCAAGCCTTCAGTGCCTCACTATCCCTCGGAAGTAACCAACAGCTGACTGTCAATTGTCGTGGCAACCCCTTGTTTTTTCTATGATGGACCTGCAGGACCTCCTGAAGGAGCTGCGTCAGGCGAGGCCCTTGCGGTGTCTCCTTCGCTCTCGTCCGCGCGAACCGCTTGCATGTTAAAGGGGAGGTGCCTGAGCATCGCGACTCAGGGCTCCTACTGGCTCTCCAGCCCTCACCCTCTGGCGTTGACCACGGCATCGCGACCTGGCATACCAGCGACAGCTGAGACTCGCTCGAGGGCCGGGACCCGAGGACATAGAGCAGAAAGGGGAGCAAAGGCGAGAGGGGAGAGACACACGAGGTCCTCGCCGAGCAACCTTGCGCCTGCCGATGCACGGACCCAGCAACAGACCAGAGAGCGGCCCCTGATTCTCAAGATAAGTCATCACCCAGAAGCGCCAGCTACCGTGGCACCATCCCCGTACCTAATGCTATCCCCTGTTAGCGACGCCCCTCTCCTTTCTCACCGAACAGCGGCTGTTTGAGCGCCAAAGGGGACCTCCTGAGCATCGCGACTCAGGGGCTCTTCCCGGACCCCGGGTCGCTCACCTCCTGGCCTTGACCACGGCATCGCGACCTGGCATACCAGCGATGGCTGAAGCCACCTTAGGACTGGGACCTGTCGGTGCAGAGCACCAAGCCCTCGTGAGGTTTGAAAGGGAGGACTAAGCTAAGACGGAATGAGCAACTCGCACAATTCTACGACAAGGGTTATATTAACAAAACAGGATCACAGGCACCTTACAAGCCCCCACGGGGCGCGTTTTTGATTCCTCGCAGGGAACAGATCCTAAAGGGACACAAACTACGCGCGCCCCTGCAAAAGACGCCATCATCAACAGTGGGCCGTCAAGCACCGACGCCAACCCCATCCAGATCAGAGTCGGCGGCGGCCGGATGAGCCCGCCCTACTCCAGGAGCGGCGCCGGCTCGGGGGCTCGTAGCTGTCGTCGCTCGTCTCCGGAGTCGCGAAGAGCTCGCTGGAGTCGCTAGAGCCTCCGACGCCTCCACCGCCTGAGGAGCCGCCAAGGGAGCGGTTGGCGGGCCCAGTCCTCGTCGCGGCAGGGTCCGGGCCACCTTCCCCGGGGCAGTACTCCAGCCGGCGCCCGCTCACATCGAAGACCTTGAAGAGCATCACCGAAGCACTTTCGTAATCCAAGTGGACCGCGAAGACGCCCCTTACCCTGCAAACCCGGGCAATCTCTCTCCAGCCCCGAGTCATGAAGACCTCGCCCGGAGCAACGACCGCGACCTCTGCCTCGGTCGCGAGGTTGCTGCAGCCGGCGTGCTGCAGCCAGAGCTCTAGGGGCTCTCCCAGCGGGATGATGGAGGCAAAGAAGGGAGGAAGGCGGATCCAAGACTGAAGAGGAATGGCGACGTGAAGCACGAACTCTCGGGAGGAGCCCTCGGTGTGGACCCCAGGAGGGACAACCCACACCTTCATGACCCGTCGGTGCCGACGGCAGCGCCACCCATAGCGGTCAGCATCAGCTCCTTTGGGGCCCTCGACGTGGGCGTACAATGTCAGCGGGAACCCCGGCGGCACCCGCTCACACCAAGGCCTCGACACCACCTAAAGGGCCCCTCCGTCCGGGCCATGGGGGACGAGCCGCTTCTTTTGCGGGAGTGGGTCTGGTTCCTCTCGGGGAGCTTTTCCCTTCTCTACCATCGAGAACCGGTGGATCGGAGCCATCGCAGCAAGACGGAGCAAGGATCGGGAAGAAGGAGAAGCAAGGAGGGATGGACTGGAAGGGCGCGTGCTGTTCCGTACTTAAGGCCGGCGAAGGCCAACCGCCGACCTCCACGATTGCAGGTAATCATGACCCACTTTGCATGCAGGGACTTGTCCAATCCATACAGTTGCCGAGGCGCCATGGGGAAGTGGAGGCGCCCACGTCCAATCAACCGCCACGCGGCGCCCAAGGCCGCAGGCTGTTAGGGCCCGCGGCGCTTCGCCCTTGCCCTTCCGCCTCCCTGCACGTCCAAGTCCTGGCGCGCCTTGGGCCCGAGGGCTACTGTCGGCGTTCTGGGAACGGGGGTCCCCAAACTTGCCTGCCTGCGGCCTGCGGCTTGGCTCAAAAAGTGGGCCCAGCGCGGCCCATCTTCACCAACACAAACCCAAGACCCTCGCGAGGGGCCAAGCCTCGCGGGGCGGACGACCCGGAGCTTCCTTAGGCGCGGCCTCGTCAGGCTGGCTCACGAGGAGGAGGATAGATCAAGGCGGGGTACCTCATGAGGTGCCCGTGACGCAAGCCATGACGACCGGGGGCGCCAGGCGGGTGCCAGCCCGCGCAGTGTCCTCCCTTCCTCTTTGGTGAAAAGGGGGAAAGCACAGCCGCGGAGTACCGAGGCATCAGGCAAAGGTTGCCGTTTCGGTGCAACGAGACCAAGACCAGGAGGACTACGAGATGGAGGTCACCGTGGAGCCCAAGATGGTGTCATCACCAGAGCTTTGTGCAGGCGAAGACTACTTTTGTCAGGATAGCTGATACTAGCTGTCCCCCTTCAAATTTGCCCGCCATTGTTGGCTCCCTTCCCGCTCGATATTTGGGAAGAGGACCAGGGCTTCTATAAATAGGACCAGCCACCCACAGAGCAAGGGGGGAGGCAGAGAGACAGGGAAGAGAGAGAGCTAACGGAGAGGGATCAAAGGATAGAGAAGATCAGGTAGAGAGAGAGAGAAGGGTGACTGGACCCCTCCTGGCAGTTCATCGCCCCAGCCAAGAACAGACCCTCGCGAGGCTGTTCTTCCTTGTATTGCTCATCATCATCGGCCCAAGAGGCAATCCACCACACCACACACTGGAGTAGGGTATTACACCACAATGGTGGCCCGAACCAGTATAAACCCTGTGTCTCTTGTGTTGTTCTTTCCTTAGCTTAGATCTTTGCAAGGCGGAGGGGTGCAGGTAGGTAGGAGGTGAAATCTCCGCGCGCACCCCAGTGTTCGAACCTCAAGGGTCTGCCGGAACCCGAAATCCGACAGGGAGGCAGTGAGAATCCGCGATCTATGTGGGTTGCGAGGAGGACACACTCGCCCTCTCTAGGCTGCAGCTCGGTTTCGTCCCCCGGGAGCCGAGCCAACTTGTGAGGGATCAATCCCCCCTCCACCAGGCCGTCGAGGTCGTCCTGCGTGATTGCTGAGCGGATCCAGTCACCCTGGATCCAGCACGCCGGTAGGCCGGACCTCGACGAGGATCCGCCCGGCTGGTCCGCTTGCCCTTCTCCTTCGTGGTTGCCTTCTTCGCACGTTCCAGCGCCGCCGTCTTATCCTTCCCCATGGTGGCGGATTGAGCTCGAGCGGAGGTCCAGCGACGAGGCGGAAGCGAGAGTGGCGGAGGGATCGGGAGAAAGAGAAGAGAGAATGGGAGCGTGCGCAGTAGAGGCCTGGCCTGAGACCTTTTATAAGGCCTTCCACCGAGTGGCTGACTGGTGGACCCAAGCGATCTAAACAAATCCTGCAACAGTCGCGCGTGCAGTACGTGGCGAAAAAGGTGGCACGGGGATTGAGGAGACTTGCCTAATCCGTCCCGATAACCTCGGTTCCTCCCATCTCGCACACTTCCCAAAATTTGAATCCTGCGAGATCCGCGGAGAGCAGAACAACCTGTCAAACTGAAGACAAACACCCTCTACATCATCATTCGGAATTCTACCATGAAAGTTCACTCGACAACAACCAAGAATGGACCAAGGCGATTGAGAAAGGAGTCGACGTCATCTCCTCAACTCATTGTTTGAGGACAAGGCATATTCATAGCGCAAAGAGTGGGTCGGAAGTGTTCTCAATCCCTTCCTCACTCAAATCCTGATCCATTCGGGGGCTAATGATGAAGCTATGTACCTAGGGTAGGGTCATGGACCTGTCCAACATACCCTCCCCAAGGACATCTTTACAAATATTCAGAAGCAGTCGAAGAGAAATCATCATCCACTCGACTGCGGAGATGCGCTCACTCAACCACCTTGAAGACACTCGACCACCAGAAGATGAGGAACCCTGCACTCTGCAATAGTTAGGACTTAAACCATAGCATTATGAGCATTTATGACATTTTACTGTAGACGTTACCAGTAACGCCTTTCCTTTATGAGCATTGAACCTGAGTAACGGAGGGGAGCTGGGGTCCTGACGCACTCTATATAAGCCACCTCCTCCTCTGGGACAAGGGTTCGCACTTTTGTAAACACACACACACACATATAATCCAGTCGACCGCCTCAGGGCACCGAGACGTAGGGCTGTTACTTCCTCCGAGAAGGGCCTGAACTCATAAAACTCGTGTGTACAACTACTCCATAGCTAGGATCTTGCCTCCTCATACCTACCCCCATTCTACTGTCAGTCTTAGATCCACGACAGGACCCACCAGAAGGGCCTCTGTATTTCGTGAAAAAAAGTTCCCCCCACTGACAGGTTGGACCCACCAGCTATATCTTCGCATGCAAGGAAGTGCCTCCTTATTACGCACAAAAAATGAATACTCCCCCTACTAGCTGGGACCCAGCATAGTGGGAGGCTGATTTGTGGGCCTACTAAGTTGACAGGGATGGAGGGCTTTGTCAACTTAGCACTAAAAAAAAGACACATCCGTGACATTTTGGGCTGAACGATTTTTTTCTGTGATGCTTATGACACTTCTATGACGATAATTGTGACAAAACTCGGTATCATCATAGATGTGGTGGGCTCCTACTTCTATGACAAAAAATCATGACATAAAATGGGCTTTTCGTCCTGGGCGGGCCGGAGACGCAGCTGCATGACATTCTTTGGGCCGTCCATGACAGAGAAAACCATGGTAGAAGCGAGGGCGGGGAAAATATCGGAGGAGTTCCCGGTTACGGTGGGTGGTCGGGGCCGAGCGATGCGCGTTTCTCTTGTATGTACGCGCGTGTGTGCGAGGCATTGTGCTCTAACTGAACCTGAGCGAGGCGTTGCCCTCTAACTGAACCCGAGCGATTGCACTGCAAGCCACGCGTTACTGAACCCGAGCGATCAATCGATCCCTTGCTGTTAACTGAACCCGAGTGATTCCTTCGCTACTGCTGCTCACTGAAGCCGATCGATGCTGCCTCTTGATGAACAATGAGCATTGTTGGGGGGTTTGGATGAACAGTTCCCGGTGGGGGGTTGGATGAATAGGACCCCGTGGTAGTAGAGGCCATTGCCGCTGGATGAACAGCACCCCGTGGTAGTAGAGGCCATTGCCGCTGGATGAACAGGACCCCGATCGATCGAGCCGGTGGATGAACAGGACCCCGTGGAGGGCTGTACGAACAGTAGCCGGTGGATGGCTGGTTGAACAGTGGCTGGTGGAGGGCTGGATGAACAGTAACCCGTGGAGGGATGGTTGAACAGGACCCCGTGGAGAGGGCTGGTTGAACAGTAGCCGGTGGAGGAGCGCGCGGTGGGGGCTGGATGAATAAGAGCCCAGGGATGAGCAGTCGTTGGTGGAGGCTGGATGAACAGGAGCCCATGGATGACAGTCATAGGTGGAGGCTGGAGGAGGTCGACGGTGGATGAACAGGAGCCCATGGAGGCTGGAGGAGGTCGACCGTGGAGATGAACAGTATCCCGTGGAGTCTCGTTTTGCGGTATGCCACACCCCTCCCGATGAACAGGACCACCGTTTCGACCATAGCACTCCAACGCAAGTCCGTTTCCTCCTTTTTGCGGTACGACACACCCCTCCCAATCAATAGAACCCCGTTTCGACCGTAGGATGTCTGTTTCCTCCGTTTTGCGGTACGCCAGACCTCTCCTGATGAACAGGATCCCATTTCCACCATGGCCGGTCGAACACAAGGCCGTTTCCTCTGTCCTGCGGTACGCCAGGCCTCGTTTCCATCGGTTGTTCCGTCCAAGCCGGTTGGCTCCCGATGAACACGATGACACATTCCGTTCTGACCCAGCCAGTTGCCTCCCCATGATCACGATGACGACATAGCTTCTCCATTCCGACCCAGCCATCTACACGAGCCCTGGCCGTACGCATGCGCGAGTAGGCGTTCGAGACCCCGCCCGTATGTATGTACGTGGCCGTATTTACTTTCTTGCACCCTGGCCATTGTACATATGTGTACATGCTACATGCGCGCCCCTACTATGACACGTGCCCTTCCTTACATGGCCACGGTTCATTGCTGCAGCCTGTAGACAGACCGATCGTATGTACATACATGTTCGCAACCAAAATAACAACGCTGCGTACGCTTCGACCAGGTGGGTCCCGACTGTCAGGCACTTCCTTGCATGCGAAGATGCAACTGGTGGGTCCCAGCAGTCAGGGGGGCGAATTGTTTTTTTGCCCGTAATATGGATGCACTTCCTTGCATGCGAAGATGTAGCTGGTAGGCCCCAGTAGTCAGGGGAAACTTTTTTTCGTGAAATACGGTGGCCCGTCCGGTGGGTCCATACTGTCAGGTGGAGGAATCATTATTTTCCCTGTAATAAGGAGGCACTTCCTTGCTGCGGCTGTGGACCCAGTTGTCAGCCTCTCCACGTACAGTACTCTTCCGATGGAAGTCGTTCATTGACCATGTTGACCACGCCGCCCCGAGAGCACCAAGGTGGTGGACGACGGCGAGGCCTTGGAAGGGGACGACACGGAGCCGGGGAAGACGCGGCAGTGGATGCCCACACGGAGAGGAGTACGAGGGTTCGCTGGTTCGGCTGCGGTGTGAGGCTGCCGTCGCCGCAGGGCCTGGCCAGCGGTGGGAGTAGTAGGAGGCTATGAGGCCTCCGCGGTAGCACAGCCATCCATGGGAGGCAGGAGCAGGCGGCATGACCGGCACTGCTTTGGGCGGCTGGAGCAAGAAGACTAGAGGTTGAAGAAGCACGACGACCATAGGATGGACATCATACGGTCACTGCAGCTAGAATCGTTTATATTGACTAAGTTGACAAAGCCCTTGGTACGCTCAACTTAGTAGGCCCACAGGCCAGCCTTTGAAACGGTGCACCCCAGATGTCAGGGGGAGGAATCATTTTTCGGGTGGGTGAAGCTAGAATATCTGAGATTGAAGAAGAAGCACGACATCCATTGGATGGACATCCAACGGCCATTGTTGCTAGAACCGTGTGTTGCCTATAAGTTGATAAAGCCTTGCAGATGTGTCAACTTATTTTTTTGAGAGGACATGCCAACTTAGTAGGCCCACAAGTGTGTGGCAGAGAACTTATAGCCCATTTGAGATTTGTAAGAATGTACAACCCATTTTTGAATTCTAATGGAATTTACTACAGCCCATTTATAGTTTGTTAAAAGTACAACCCATTTTCTAGCTAGGACAATGATTAATAATTTCAACCAACCGTTCAAAACAGAATTCAATAAAATTTCCCACATTTTGATGGGATCCGAAATATTTTTATCCCAAAATTTCTAGTCAGATTAAATACAATTTCAATACAAATTTGTCTTACATAAAAATGCAATGAAACATTGCACATGCAACAATTAACAAAATTAAAATTTTCAAAATCCAAAAATAATATTTTATAAACTAATTACGTGTTTGGTGCTTTTTTTAGTTACAACCCAGTTTCTATAATTACATCCCATTTATTATTTATTAAAGCCCATTTTCTTGTTAAGCCTAATGCATCCCTCCTAGGAAAGATTTGCAGCCCAGTGGGGTGGAGAATAACAAGTTGACCTTGCCTGGGTATTCCTCAAAAAAAAAGTATAGCTGGGCTAGCCATTTTCACCTTGAAAAAAAATTAATATCTAGGCTGGATATCTGGCCTGGGCTAGATGGGCCACAGCCCGCCCAGTTAATACCCTGCTCTCCTCTGAACAGCAACGAAAACATCGCTCTTGTCTAGAAAAATATATGAAAACATCGCTCAAGAAAAACTCTGCAGTGCTCACACCTCAAAAACACAAGTACTGCTCGAGCTGCTTGGTCCCAGCTGTCGGCCGCTCTTTGCACAATTCTCTCATTTATTTACTACATAGGTTGACAATGTGTGGGACTGTGATGTTAGGAAACCAGGAGGAAGCAAAAAAATACAGTTGTAGTATATAATAAGGAGGCACTTGCGTACGTGCGGCTATGGCCCTGGTGGGTCCCCACTATCATCCTCTCCAAGTAAAGTCATCTCCTCATTCCTCATGTATGTTGACCATGTTGACAACGCAAGACGGCGGTGCCACGGCGAGCGCAACAACTCGAAGGACGACGGAGAGGGCCTCGCGGGCCCTACGGATGATCTGATACAGCACCCGCTGCTCATTCGAGAAGCCAGGACCATAGGGCCACATGTCCATGACGGCATTGTCATTCGCTTGTTCACCGGTGCTCTTTGACGAGACGGAGGTGGCAGAACAGGTCCTCCTGCGCTTGTAGTTCTTCCGCCATTAGGGCGTCGAAGTGCGGCCGCACCTGCTCTATGGTGAACACGACATGAACCATCTTAGACAGTGGTGCTGGCTCCTGGTCGGAAGCTACGTCCACCATTGCTATATAAACTGTTGCGCCGACCATAGTCGCAGTCATCCGCCTCTGTTCCCTTTCTCCTGTCCACACCACTACTGCCCACCATAGCTTCCTCGCGCTCCAACGCTTTTCGGGACGGGTGGACGATGGACCACAAGGAGATGGCAGCCATTGCTGCCGACTACCTGGTCGGCAGGCAGGCGGAGGATGACGACGTCCCAATGGAGAACATGCTAGTCGACGATCCGGCGCCAACTCCCTCCTCCGCGCCATCCTTGCCGGTGCATTGCACCATGACCATCGGCGAGGCCCGTGCCCAATACATGGACACGGTGAGGTAGAAGCATGAGGAGCAGTTCCGGGAGGCGCAGACCGACGCCACCTACAACCACCATCTCCTCCAGGAGCACCTGCAGGCGGAGGAGAAGATCACCGTGGAGCGGGCGGAGCAGGAGGCGCTACTCGACTCATAACGCTCTGCCCGCAAGGGCCGCCTCGAGCGCTGGCGGTACCGCATGTGGGTGGCGGAGGCTGCGCCGCCTACAAAGAGGGTGATGAAGCGGGCGAGGCGCTGTTTGGCGAGACCGAGGACGAGGCAGAGGGCAATGTAAGCTCCGACGAGTCCCCGCTCCGCTGGCGTCGACGAGACCCTGCTCCGCCGAGGCCCCATGGCGCCAACAACGTGGCAGAGGACATCGCTGGCTATGCTGAGGCCCCGCCCTGCTGGCACCTAGGCGGAGGCCCTACTCCGCTGAGGCCCCGCCCCGCCAACAACGAGGCAGAGGACATCACCGGCTCAGCTGAGGCCCCACCCTGCCGGCAATGAGGGTGAGGATTTCCCCCGCTCCACTGAGGCTCCGCCTCACCGGCAATGAGACAGAGGACATCGTCAGCTTCGTTGAGGCCCCTCCCCGCTGCCAACGAGGCCGCGCCACACAGAAAACGAGGAAGAGTAGAACACGATAGGTATCTCTACTCTTCCTCGTTTGACCAGAGTATCTCTACTTTGACCAGAGTACAAAGAGTTTGAGCAGCTTTTTCGCGTTCCTGTACATTGCAATCAAACACACAGGCCTGGAAATTCATAGAGAACATTGAAAACAATCGATAATTATGCATCTTGGCGACTCACATGTCAGAGCCAATATTTACTTCAGAACTAAAGAATAAAGAAAAATTGATCGACGCTGCTGACAGCAAAGGGCGTCCCGTTCGAAAATATCAAACGCATGTCTTCTTGCTAACATCAATGAGCAAAATTTGACAAGGTTGTCCCATTCCAAAATGTCAAATGCTTGTTGTTTTGCGTACAATGATGAGCAAACTTTGACAAAGTTTTCCCATTCTAAAATGTCAAATGCTTGTTTTTTTGCGTACATCAATGAGCAAACTTTGACAAGATTTTCCCATTCCAAAATATCAAATGCCTACGATTGTGGAATGGGAAGGGTTTGCCATCAGTTCGGACATTCACATGGCACCTCGTGCTAAATAAACTAGCTATTCTTTTTGTGCAGTTCCACCAAAATCAACCAAATTCGCGCGTAGCTTGTATGATTTCAGCCTTATATGTTGCAACGCCTTGAACATATGGGCACCTCCTCTCTTGTGGTGGAAATGAATGATTCGATGTATTCATAAACATTTTGTGCAGTTCCCATTGAAATCAAGCTGAGCACCCCTATTTGCACAAACACAAAAAAAGTGATTAGTATAAAGCAAACTATACTATGAATTGACAGTTTAAACAGGCACCTACATGGTCCATGTAGAGCACACTTTTAAAAAATGGAATTCACCGGAAAGAATCCTAGAACAACATTGTACTTGCGCATCACTGCAAAAAGATAGAGATATGTCAGTCCTTCTGAGCTGAAGTTAGTTTGGTCTTGTGGGGAGTAATGTAACCATCCTTCAACTGCTCCTTTTGATGAGAAGATAGACATGGCTTCTTCATCCTGGCATAATCGGAACTAGTCACTTCACGTACTCCATATTCTTCTTCAGAGGAGGATGATCCTGTTGTGCAAAGACAAGAGGACAACTAAATGCTAGCATCTCTGTTTGCTCGAAAAAAAGGAAAGGAAATATGTAAAACAACACAGATGAAGCACTTCTCAAGGACAATACCACTTTCTCATGACAGTATCTAAACAGTAGCACAACACCAATAGAGATGACAAAGCTCAATCATATGGATGAAATTCGTGGGCGAGTGCCAACCTTTGTCAGGAGGCTTACCGTGTAGAGCATATAGATCAAGCACTTCTCTGGAACCATCTGTTGTTATCTACTGTCGTTGCCATGCTTTCTATATACTCCTCGATTAGTTTAATGTTTCCAACATATTCTTGTGCAGTTCCACTAAAATATATGGTATCTTCAAAGAACATCCCTATTTGCACAAGTATAGTTAATTACGTACTACATTAGGAGTGGCATCAAATCAGTGGCAAAACAATTGCTCGTTCCAGCCATAGCAATAAATTAAGATGCAAAACTATATTATTACTTGTGTCATCACAGTTCCAGTGCTTCATTACAGCATAGGGAGTTGATTTTTGTTTTTCTTCCGCTTGTTCTTCCCCTTCATCACTTGGTTCAATAATAGACAAGCTTTGCCTTCAATTTAAGATTTGGCATGTCAATTAGGGAGCAGAAGTATAGCACTAAACAACGGCATTAATTTTCTGATGAAAGTGGCAAAATACAGGCCAAGAGTTGTGAAATATCCTTATCTTACCTCAATGGGACATTACCGTGCACATACAGATTGGAAGTCTTGTCTCCATTTGTGCAGTTCACTAAAATCAAGCAACATTACCTTACAAGTAGCACACCATATGAAAGCACACTGCACAATCATGTGAAAGAAAGCTAGTACCGACCTCCATGACGTGGAATTCAAATGACTCACAAGAAGAAGATCTGAACCAAACTTGCCAACATGGATAGGAAGTAAGATCTCCTCTTGTGCAGTTCCACTAAGATCAAGCAATCAAGCAACATTGTCGGTGTGACATTTTGGTTGAACTGCACAAAACACTCTTAAAACAAAAATGTTTTGTGCAGTGCAACAAAAGGTCACAATAGCAACGAGGTGAAGTAGATAACCCTGTTTACACAGAGGTGCAAAGGAAACAACTAGTGGTCAATAATGGTGGATGACACAGAAGCCAACAAAAAGAAGCATCTAACGTATCTAAATGGGAAAGAAAGCAAGACAGTAGCATTTCTCAAACGGTGGCATTGATTAATATTAACAGAGAGATTATATTAACAATAAAATTCGTTAAACATGTAATGTGCTTTTAACTGTGGCATTGCATCAATTTTCCAGCGGCATTATTAGAGGGTGTTTGTTTACATGGACTTTTTGGTGTAGGGACTAAAAAAGTCCTTGTCAGTCCCATCTAAACCAAACAGGAGGGACTTTTAGGGACTAAAAGTGGGCATTTGGGACTAAAGAAAGAAGACCCCGAGGGAGAGTCTTTTTGGGACTTTTTCCAACAGTTGCCCGCATCGCACCTTGTCTCTATTAGTTCATTACTAGGGGTAACATGGTCTTTTAGCATGTTATTTAATAACCTCTAGTCCATGTTTAGTCCCTGGAACCAAGCAGGTAGGGACAAGGGACTTTTTAACCAAACATAGCCTTATATTAACAACAACTAAAGAGTTGCACGGGACAGTGGACACACCAGCACCGTGTGCATCTACCGATGTATGAAGGGGTCATGCACAGTCTGTTGCAACAAAGAACAAACAACCAAGGAGCATATTTGTGTTGTTCCTAGTTTTGTTATCTTTAGACACCTTTCCCTATGTGAACACATCAAATCCAGTCATGCTCAAACTCTACAGCCTTGTCCCCCAAAACAAAAAGATCAGTTCGTTACAGATGCGCGTACTGCGTTTGTCATTGTTTTCCCTTTTCGACCAACGTAGGTGCTAGATAGCCAGTCTGTACTAGTACTTTCCCCCTTCCTTTCCTCTTTGAACCACGTCCTAGATTCATGCTATACAACTTTCCCCACTATGTTCCCCCATTCCTTTCCTCTTTGAACCACATCTTAGATTCATGCTATACAACTTTCCCCACTACTTCCCCCCTTCCTTTCCTTTTTGAACCACATCCTAGATTCATGCTATACAACTTTCCCCACTACTTTCCCCCATTCCTTTCCTCTTTGAACCATGTCCTAGATTCATGCTATACAACTTTCCCCACTACTTTCCTGTTTCATCCAACACCTAGATTCGAGTGTAGAAGCGGAAAAAGACCACATGCAGCTAGAGCAATGCATGTGGAATAAGTAAATTATACCGTAAGGTTCTTGGGGTGTGGTTTGGTGGGCAACCAGTGTCCGTTCAGCTCACACTACGTATGGCGGCGAGGAAGAAGGGGTCAGAGGCCCTCCCGCACCGCTGCTGGGTGAAAGAGAACAGCTGAACTGGTGGTGGATTCCCTCCCTCGCCGACGACGACAGCGTTAAGCCTCCTTCCCTTCCCGGAAGACAGATCCTATCGGCTCTTTGATCATCAGTAGGGGAGAGAGAGAGGCCAACGAAGTCTTGTTTGGATCTGGAGAGGGTGAGAGAGTGTGAAGAGAGCAACTACAAGCGCTGAGGCTCCAGCGTGTATATATATACTGGAGAGAGAGTGTGAAGAGTGCAAACCCTAGAAAACAAGCATCGGGGCTGCAGCGTATACGTGATGAGGTGATTATACGGTCACTACGAGATCGTATAGCTCCGTATCCATCCATTTTGACCAGTCAAAGAATCCTCCTGGCACCGCCCCAGATCACTTTCTCTCTCTGTCATGCGGGGCCTACCTATCATTGGGTGGAAGAAAGAATTCAAACATAAACAAAATTATGCTCAAGTGTAGTTATCCAACCCGAGACCTCAAGTTTGATGAGCGAACAGGCTAACCAGCTACACCACCCTCCCATTATGTTCAACGAGAGGGAAATAACCTTTTATACATTCCTGCATTCGCGTGACAAGCATGCCATGTTTTTTTTGCGTGCAAGTCATTGGGATTTAAATCATAATCGTGTCATGTGGCTTTGTTGGAAGGTCTTTTGGGATTTAAAGCAGTGTTGGTAGTACAGAAATAATGCAGCCTTAGTCACCTTACCTCTCTCCATGTAGTACGTTGGGTCCCACTAGTCAGAGGGTGAAACAAACAAATTAATAAGAAAAATTAAAAGCGCCAGCGGTGTATCTTACCTCACACATCTCGCTACTGCTCGTGAACACTATCCAGTTGATCCCTCTGTTCGCTCATGTACTATTTTAAGTGAATCCTTATTATAACATGCACACAATTTTGGGCACTTGTATTCGACCTAAGTCAGTGTGCCACCGTATCTCGTACTACTCCCTCCGTCTAGGTGTAATCAGTCATGTTTGAAGGTGCAGCGGGACCAAGGTGCAAGCAGATTGGAGGAGAAGGAGAAACTTGACCGATCCTTCCTCCAATCAAAGCCCTGATTTTTATCTCTAAACACAACAATTAATCCCAACAACTAAGAGATGCCGTTTTAGCTACCATGCACGGCCACGCATTAACTCGCATGCAAGCCGACTTTGATTTCTTGACTGATCAACGCGTAGTTGCGCTCCATGCATCGGGTTTCCGGGGGAGATAACAAGGTAGAGTAAGAGTTTGGTTACATTGGTTAGTTCCAAATGCCTAACCTTGCCCAGCTAGGCTATAAACTGTTCTTGCTAAGGATCCAAACGCTCCCTAAGTAACTCGCATGACATTCCTATTCTATGGACCTGTTTGAGCATGTGTGTGTGTGTGTTTAACAACATGTGTGTGTTAGAGAGAGTGACACATCGACCTACTCCTACAGAGAGATGGTGTGTAGTGTATGATTTAGCCACGAGAGTCGGTGCATCCTCTTACAGGTGGAACGCTGCCACGCCCGCTCTTGACCAGCCTGGCCCACCCAAAGCCCCTCCATCGCCCCCGCGCGCTTCCCGCCCGAAACGGTCAGCGCCGCTCCAAAAAATCGGTGCCGCATTCATGCCTGGGAAGAGCGGACGCGACCTCTCACTGGCGCCTGCGTTGAAGAGAGAAGCGGGTTCAAGAGTGATGGTTGCTTCATCCGTCCAACTTACTGCTGGGTCTATGTGATTTGACAGCTCATTGGTCATTATTACTGACGTGGTAGGACTGCTGGATGTCCCACGCTTTTGGCGAAAGGAGTTACTACTAGATTACAATTTTCTCCATTCTTACAGCGGAGGAGTGCGAGGGCAGTGAAAACACGTAGGCTTAGTGATTACATGGCCCACCTCACATTATCACCATATTTTCTGGACACCGTGCGACACCTAACTCTTTACATAGTACTACTAGTAGTATAGTACGTACTGTAATTTATCAGCTAGATAAATTTGTACAATGCTATGAAGCCTCCAGCTTTTGTTTCATGTATCTTGCGTCCAAGGTTGCCCATTGCAACATTTCATCAAATACAAAGGTGACTAACATGCATGCTGTTGCATCTCAATGATTGACAGATCATAGCCAATATGTACTCCCTCCGTTCCAAAATAAGTGTCTCAACTTTATGCAAACTTTGTACTACTACTAAAGTTGACACTTATTTTGGAAGAGAGGCAGCTAAAGAAAAAAACGATCCATGCAGTCCCTAGCGCTTGAACCGTAAACCCTAGTCAGGCTTTAATAATCTGGCAACGTTGGAGCTTCCGAAGAATTGAAGTTTGCAACCCTTTGACCATCGAATCATTTTGTGCAGTTTCACCAAAATCGAGATGAGCATCCCCGTGGCAAAGAATTGAAGAAGCGTGATTAGAATAAGATTATGGGACTAGTTGATGAGACATAAACTCACCACAAATACAATACGTAGAAGCCAGTAGAGGTATGTGCGGGGCAAAGAAGTAGAGAAATATCCACATGGAGTGATGTGGGCAGCTGGAGCAGTGGTGCAAGCCGGCTGTAAAAGGGAGTTGTACCTGAGGGATGTCAGGACTGCAGCTCAACCTAGAGGAGGGCGGCGGGAGGCGGCAACTGCCCACATCGTGGCAGTGAGCAAGGGACGAAGGCAATCTCACCGGCTTTGTGAGAGAGAACGGCGGGGACCCCTGATCGAGATGTGCCGACAGTGGGTTTTTGCCGTCGGCGACGGCGACTACATCTACACTAAGCATCCACCCCTTCCCCCAGCAGACGTGATCCGCCGAGATGTTAGGCTAGTCATAGTGGGATTAACTAGGTAGTAACATAGCGCACTTCGAGAAATTTTTGCTTATGTGGAATGTAGTTATTGAGAAGTGGTAACACAATATGTTATTGTAACATAGCGCTTCCCAAGACAAGATGAGTCTACAAGCCATTAAATGAAGCCACGTATGACACTACTAATATGTTACTTTGCACTATAAAGGTAGTAACTTAGACTAGTGTCATATGCATGACACTAGTATAAGTTACTTCCCACTATGACCAGCCTTACAGATGTGGCCACAGTCGTTTTGTGCGAGAGAGTGTGAAGAGAGCAACCCCAGCAAGCAACCGTGTAGGCTCATCCTGCCTATGTATATAGTGGAGTGGTTTCCTTTTCTCTCCATATGAACCTATTTATATTTCGTACGTGCCAATGAAGAAAAGAAACTTTATTTATAAATGACGCAACACCTATTACTCGTTCTCCTATAAACCTTGCGCTTGGCATCTCCAAAATATTAACCTTGCGATTGGCTCTTCGCCTCTTCGGGAAGTCGAGCAATAATAGTATTGCAGTATATATCATTCTGGCTATATGAGACCGAATGAATTGCTGCATGTCCACCACGTGGGCGAGGGTCGAGGGATGAGGGAGAGTGCGTACTATTACGCCCATTTCAATATGGACTACATACGGAGCAAAATGAGTGAATCTACACTCTAAAATATGTCTATGTACATCAGTGTTTGGAGTATGTACTAGTGTTCAAATTGAAATCTACTAAAGGACATATATTCCAAACAATATGATAATCCCTCTAACCAAGGTAGGGACGAGGAGTAAACGGAGGGAGTAGTAAAATTTTCTACTCGTCCTACGATCCACCGCGAGCGTGGGCGAGGGAGCCGGCGTAAGGCATAGTACTACTACCTCCGTCCTGGTTTATAGGTCACGTTTGTAGTTTGTGCCAAATTTTTACCAAATATTTAGTTGACAAAATGTTAATGCATGTCAACAAAAATTATATCATTGGATCCATATTTAAACATAGTTTTCAATGATATAATTTTTGGTAACATGCATGAATGTTTTGTTAGTTCAATCTATAGTCAAAATTTGACACAATATACAATGGGGACCAATAAACCAATATAGTACAATGACTAGTAGTAAGCAAGCTTCACCTCGTCCTGCGAGACACCGCGCCCGTGGGCGGGGGAGACGGCGTAGTAAGCAAGCTTCTCCTTGTTCTGTGAGCTGATGGGAGACATCAAAAGTAATACGTACAGAGCATCTTGAGTGTATAGAACCTTGCCTCTAAGGTAGGCCCCACATGGTTTGCCTCTTTTTTAACATAACGCGTCAAGTCACAATTTGTTTGTCCACTAGTGGTAGACGATCCTCCATCAAGTGGACAACCAGTACACGTGTCAAATTACCACGTGGGCTGCCTTTTCATACAAAAATGAGATCCATCATGTATCCACGCGGGTGTGGTTGGGAAAGAGATGGGAGTTCATGCACCGTGCGTTCACCTCTTCTCTTTGTGCACATCCCCCACCTACGTGGGTGTGTGTGAGAGAGATGCAAACCTAGATAGATGGCGTGTGCGTTTGTGAGTGTTTTTTGTTTGGGGGCGTGATTTCGTGAATGTATCTGTGGGAATATGTGTCGATGACATCTCAAACAAAATTTTGCATGCAATGTGTGTGAAATAGAGTCATATCCATATCATATATAGAGGGGCGATCCACAAGAAGAGAGGGAGGGGTCATAGATATCGATAGAATCGAAGAGAGGATCAAGTGGGTGGGTGTGAGATCGATGAAGCGAGCCATCGAAATTGTGTGTGTGCAAGTCAAAGATATAGGGCGACTGACCAACCGGAGCATCAGAGGGCACATGGCAAGTTTGTGTGTGGTAGGGAGACATGACTGGAGCACTCAATGTATCGATGTGTGTGTGGGGGGGGGAGGGGGGAGGCAGAGGCCTAACTAGAGAGGTAGAACGAATCGTATATGTGTTGAGAAGGAGAGACCCAGCTATGTCTTGAGGGAGAGCGGTCGACATCCATACATAACTAAAGGACGGGAAATAGGTTGGGACATAGAGAGAGAGAGAGAGAGAGGAGAGAGAGAGAGGGAGAGGGGTAGAGTGTTGCATGGGTGATGGATTTGCTTCTCGAAGATGGTGGCAGAGGCCTACTAGACAAACAGAGGGTAGAACTGCAATATTATCAATAAGAGTGGCGATGTGTTTCTATGGGTGCCTGTGCGTGATAGATCTGTCGGGACGCATGCATGGATGATGAAGGGGAACCATGTGTTTGGTAAGCAAACCTAACTAGATCAGTAGATCAATTGTTGTTTGTCAGAGGAAGGGAGAGACATAACTAATGAGGTAGATCGATCGACGCGTGGGAAAAAATGAATTATAAGGACCTAGCTAGCTATATGTATAGTGGGAGATCGGTCGGTGTACATCCATTTTTTATAGGAAAATAAGGCCCAACGAGATGGATAGACAGAGAGAATGGAGTTAGGAGGTGGTGCGAGAGGACGAGCTACTAGCTAGATAGGGGGAGGAGTGTGCGGTTGTGAGATCAATGAAAAGAGGGGCGATAGTTTACACGTGTGTGGGACCGTATGAGAGACACGAGGCATGGACACGGAAAGAAGGAGATGGAAGGTGCGTGTGTATGTTGTATGCAGACATCGCTGGAGAGGTTTATTGATTAGTATGTGTCGGAAAGGAGTTGTGGAGACTGTGGGAGAACGACCTAAAGAGAAAAATGAATGTGCACGATGGATAGAATGCTGAGGGAGGGGGAGGGCGAGGAGGTCGTGTGCCGATGTGCGTGCACGAGAGAAAGTTAGTGCTAGCTACAAAGGTTAGAGGATTCTATGGGTGTAAGAGACTAACAAAGATCATAATTTGATATGAAAGTGGATTCATATATTTGAATAGGAGATCATAGTGTTATAAACATATGCATGCATGAATATAGCGGTGATACACGTGTTGTGGTGTTGCACATGTTATACCCTAATGTGATAATGCATGGCGTTTGCAGCTAAATATCGAACAATCTAAACCATACTATACATCGAGCAATCTCACATTTTATTTGAATTTGTGATAATGTGTGGTGTTTGCAGCTTACAACTAAATATCGAACAATCTAAACAATACTATATATCGAACAATCTCACATTTTATTTGAATTGGTGGTAATGTGTGGTGCTTGCAACTCACATCTAAATACTTGTAGGCGTAGGGGGAGGGGCACCATACATTATGTGATAAACACATTATACATATGAGACATGGTTTAGATTATGACAATCTAGCTAGAGCTTGAAATGTACTGTGATTTGGAAACACCATAAAGTGGATTCAAAAAATCGAGTTCGAGTTCATATAGTACACATAGTTCATATCTAACTCGAGAGTAATCATGTGGTGTGCTGTGAAGATAATACACAAATGATGGTTTAAATTGACAATGATGATGATTATAGATCTCTTAAAATAGACAAACGAATTCAAATGTTTTACTTCACAACAATCATTATTGTAGATCTTATTCAAATAGATAAACGAATTCAAATTTAGTTCATATTGAAGCGGTAGTATATACGTTTGGAATGCACTAAAATGTTCATTTGAGTAGCAGGTTGCATGCATTATACACGTAGCAAAATATTTTAATTGAACATAACATGAATTCAAAGTTTGAATTGACATTTGTAGTGCGAATTGATTTGGTATAGTACACAGGACTAGACTCTCTTGTGTACTGCGAATTGATTTCTTTTTGTTTTTTCGTCGACGGAAGTACGAATTGATTTGGTAGAGTACACGTTAGGCTTGTCCAGAAATTTCAACCCACCCCTTGTTTGAAGGAAATATTCCCTAGAGGCAATAGTAAAGTTGTTAATTATATTTCCTTATATCATCATAAATGTTTATTATTCATGCTAGAATTGTATTAACCAGAAACTTAGTACATGTGTGAATACATAGACAAACAGAGTGTCCCTAGTATGCCTCTACTAGACTAGCCCGTTAATCAAAGATGGTTAAGTTTCCTAGCCATAGACATGTGTTGTCATTTGATGAACGGGATCACATCATTAGAGAATGATGTGATGGACAAGACCCATCCGTTAGCTTAGCACTATGATTGTTTAGTTTATTGCTATTGCTTTCTTCGTGACTTATACATGTTCCTATGACTATGAGATTATGCAACTCCCGAATACTTCCGCTTACGGTCTACGAGGTTACGTGGACAAAACTCTTCCCCTCTCGTTGCTATGCATCACCTAGATAGATCTTGCGTGCGCGTAGGAATTTTTTTGAAATTACTGCGTTCCCCAACAATGGCATCCGACCCAGGTCTATGCGTAGATGTTATATGCATGAGTAGAACACAAAGGAGTTGTGGGCGTGGGTATATACATATTGCTTGCCGTCACTAGTTGATTCTTGATTCAGAAGTATTGTTGGATGAAGCGGCTCAGACCGACATTACGCGTACGCTTATGTGAGACTGGTTCTACCGACGTGCTTCGCACACAGGTGGCTAGTGGGTGTCAGTTTCTCCAACTTTAGTTGAATCGGATTTAATGAACAGGGTTCCTTCTGAAGATCAAAAAGCAATCACTATACCGTGTTGTGGTTTTTATGCGTAGGTAAGAACGGTTGTTGCTAGAAGCCCATGGCAGCCACGTAAAACTTGCAACAACCAGGTAGAGGACATCTAACTTATTTTTGCAGGGCATGTTGTGATGTGATATGGTCAAGACGTGATGAGATATAAATTGTTGTATGAGATGATCATGGTTTTGTTAAAGTTATCGGCAACTGGCAGGAGCCTTATGGTTGTCTCTTTATTGCATAAGATGCAAATGCCATATAATTGCTTTACTTTATCGCTATGCGATAGCAATAGTTGCAAAAGCAATAGTTGGCGAGACGACCATGTGATGATGCGTTGATAAAGATCAAGATGATGGAGATCATGGTGTCATGCCGGTGACAATAGATATCATGACGATACTTTGGAGATGGAGATCAAAGGCACAAGATGATGATGGCCATATCATGTCACATATTTTGATTGCATGTGATGTTTATCTTTTATGCATCTTATTTTGGTTAGTCTGACGGTAGCATTATGAGATGACCCCTTACTAAAATTTCAAGGTATAAGTGTTCTCCTTGAGTATGCACCATTGCGACAGTTCTTTGTGCGGAGACACCACATGATGATCGGGTGTGATAAGCTCTGCGTTCACATACAACGGGTGCAAGCCAGTTTTGCACATGCAGAATACTCGGGTTAAACTTGACGAGCCTAGCATATACAGATATGGCCTCGGAACACTGAGGCCGAAAGGTTGAACGTGAAGTATATAGTAGATATGATCAACATAGTGATGTTCACCATTGAAAGCTACTCTATCTCACGTGATGATCGGACATGGTTTAGTTGATTTGGATCACGTGATCATTTAGATGGCTAGAGGGATGTCTATCTAAGTGGGTGTTCTTGATTAATTGAACTTTAATTTATCATGAACTTAGTCCTGATAGTATTTGCATAACTATGTTTTAGATCAATAGCTCACGATGTAGCTCCCCGTTTATTTTTGATATGTTCCTAGAGAAAAACTATGTTGAAAGATGATAGCAGCAATGATGCGGACTAGGTCCGTGATCTAAGGATTATCCTCATTGCTGCGTAGAAGAATTATGTCCTTGATGCACCGCTAGGTGACGGACCTATTGCAGGAGCAGATACAGACGTTATGAACATTTGGCAAGCTCGGTATGATAACTACTTGATAGTTTAGTGCGCCATGCTTTACGGATTAGAATCGGGAATTCAAAAACGTTTTGAATACCATGGAGCATATAAGACATTCCAAGATCTGAAATTGGTATTTCAGACTCATGCCCGAGTCGAGAGGTATGAGACCTCTGACTAGTACTTTGCCTACAAGATGGAGGAGAATAGCTCAACCAGTGAGCATGTGCTCAGATTGTCTGAGTACTACAATTGCTTGAATCAAGTGGGAGTTAATCTTCCAGATAAAATAGTGATTGACATAGTTCTCTAGTCACTATCACCAAGTTACTGGAACTTCGTGATGAACTATAATATGCAAGGGATGATGAAAACGATTCCCAAGCTCTTCGTGATGCTGAAATCGATGAAGGTAGAAATCAAGAAAAGCATCAAATGTTGATGGTTGACAAGAACACTAGTTTCAAGTAAAAGGGCAAAGTAAAGAAAGGGAACTTCAAGAAGAATGGCAAGCAAGTTACCACTCCCATGAAGAAGCCCAAAGCTAGACCCAAGCCTGAAATTGAGTGCAGCTACTGCAAAGGAAATGGTCAATTGAAGCGGAACTGCCCCAAATACTTGGCGGATAAGAAGGATGGCAAAGTGAACAACAAGTATATATGATATACTGTTATTGATGTGTACTTTACTAGTGTTCATAGTAGCCCTTGGGTATTTGATACTGGTTCAGTTGCTATGATTAGTAACTTGAAACAGGAGTTACAAAATGAACAGAGACTAGTTGAGGGCAAGGTGACGATGTGTGTTGGAAGTGATTCCAAGGTTGATAAGATCACCATCGCATACTCCCTCTACCTTCAGGATTAGTATTGGAACTAAATAAATGTTATTTGGTGTTTGCGTTGAGCATAAACATGATTGGATCATGTTTATTGTGATACGATTATTCATTTAAGTCAGAGAATAATTGTTGTTCTGCTTACATGAATAAAATCTTCTATGGTCTTACATCCAATGTAAATGGTTTACTGAATCTTGATCACAGTGATACACATAATATTGATGCCAAAAGATGCAAAGTAAATAATGATAGTGCAACTTATTTGTGGCACTGCCGTTTAGGTCATATTGGTGTAAAGCACATGAAGAAACTCCATGCTGATGGGCTTTTGGAATCACTTGATTATGAATCACTTTATGCTTGCGAACCATTCCTCATGGGCAAAATGACTAAGACTCTGTTCTCCGGAACAATGGAGCGAGCCACTGATTTATTGGAAATAATACATACCGATTTATGCGATCCGATGAGTGTTGAGGCTCGCGGCAGGTATCGTTATTTTCTACCTTCACAGATGATTTGAGAAGATATGGGTATATCAACTTAATGAAACATAAGTCTGAAACATTTGAGAAGTTCAAAGAATTTCAGAGTGAAGTGGAAAATCATCGTAACAAGAAAATAAAGTTTCTACGATCTTATCGCGGATGCGAATATTTGAGTTACGAGTTTGGTCTTCATTAGAAACAATGTGAAATAGTTTCGCAACTCACACCACCTAGAACACCACATCGTAATAGTGTGTCTGAACGTCATAACCGTACTTTATTAGATATGGTACGATCTATGATGTCTCTTACCGATTTACCACTATCGTTTTGGGGTTATGCATTAGAGACAACTGCATTCACGTTAATAGGGAACCATCTAAATCCGTTGAGATGACAGCATATGAACTGTGGTTTAGCAAGAAACCTAAGCTATCGTTTCTTAAAGTTTGGGGTTGCGATGCTTATGTGAAAAAGTTCCAGCCTGATAAGCTCAAACCCAAATCGGAGATCTGCGTCTTCATAGGATACCCAAAAGAAAGTGTTGGGTACACCTTCTATCACAGATCCAAAGGCAAGATCTTTGTTGCTAAGGTGGATCCTTTCTAGAGAAGGAGTTTCTCTCGAAAGAAGTGAGTGGGAGGAAAGTATAACTTGATGAGGTAATTGTACCTTCTCTCGAATTGGAAAGTAGTTCATCATAGAAATCAGTTCCAGTGATGCCTACACCAATTAGTGAGGAAGTTAATGATGATGATCATGCAACTTCAGATCAAGTTACTACCAAACCTTGTAGGTCAACCGGAGTACGTTCCTCACTAGAGTGGTATGGTAATCCTGTTCTGGAAGTCATGTTACTAGACCATGACGAACCTGCGAACTATGAGGAAGCGATGATGAGCCCAGATTCCATGAAATGACTTAAGGCCATGAAATCTGAGATGGGATCCATGTATGAGAACAAAGTATGGACTTTGATTGACTTGCCCGATGATCGGTAAGCCATTCAGAATAAATGGTTCTTCAAGGGGAAGATAGACGCTGATAGTAGTATTACTATATACAAAGCTCGAATTGTCGCAAAAGTTTTTCGATAAGTTCAAGATGTTGACTACGATGAGATTTTCTCACTCGTAGAGATGCTTAAGTCTGTCCGAATCATGTTAGCAATTGCCACATTTTATGAAATCTGGCAAATGGATGTGAAAACTGCATTCCTTCATGGATTTCTTAAAGAAGAGTTGTATATGATGCAACAAGAAGGTTTTGTCAATCCTAAAAGTGCTAACAAAGTGTGCAAGCTCCAACGATCCATCTATGGACTGGTGCAAGCATCTCGGAGTTGGAATATATGGTTTGATAAGGTGATCAAAGCATATTGTTTTATACAGACTTGCGGTGAAGCCAGTATTTACAAGAAAGTGAGTGGGAGCACTATAGCCTTTCTGATAAGTATATGTGAATGACATATTGTTGATCAGAAATGATGTAGAATTTTCTGGAAAGCATAAAGGAGTGTTTGAAAGGAGTTTTTCAAAGAAATACCTCAGTGAAGCTACTTACATATTGAGCATCAAGATCTATAGAGATAGATCAAGACGCTTGATATATTTTTCAATGAGTACATACCTTGACAAGATTTTGATGTAGTTCAAAATGGAACAATCAAAGAAGGAGTTCTTGCCTATGTTGCAAGGTGTGAAGTTGAGTAAAGACTCAAAACCCAACCACAACAGAAAATAGAAAGAGAATGAAAAGTCATTCCCTATGCCTCATCCATAGGTTCTATAAAGTATGCTATGATGTGTACCAGACCTATTGTGTACCTCACCAATAGTTTCGCAAGGGGGTACGATATTGATCCAGGAGTGGATCACAAGACATCGGTCAAAAATTATCCTTAGTGGAATAAGGAAATGTTTCTTAGTTATGGAGGTGACAAAGAGTTTGTCGTAAAGAGTTACATCGATGCAAGCTTTGACATCGATCTGGATGACTCTAAGTCTCGATCTAGATACATATTGAAAGTGGGAGCGATTAGCTAGAGTATCTCCATGCAGAGCATTGTAGACATAGAAAGTTTGCAAAATAGATACGGCTCTAAATGTGGCGGACCCGTTGACTAAACTTCCCTCACAAGCAAAACATGATCACTCTTTGGGTGTTAATCACACAACGATGTGAACTAGATTACTAACTCTAGTAAACCCTTTGGGTATTAGTCACATGGAGATGTGAACTAATCACATAAATATGTGAACTATTGGTGTTAAATCACATGGCGATGTGAACTAGATTATTGACTCTAGTGCAAGTGGGAGACTGAAGGAAATATGCCCTAGAGGCAATAATAAAGTTGTTATTTATATTTCCTTATATCATGATAAAAGTTTATTATTCATGCTAGAATTATATTAGCCGGAAACATAGTACATGTGTGAATACATAGACAAACAGAGTGTCCCTAGTATGCACTACTAGACTAGCTCATTAATCAAAGATGGTTAAGTTTCCTTGCAATACACATGTGTTGTCATTTTATGAATGGGATCACATCATTAGAGAATGATGTGATGGACAAGACCCATCCATTAGCTTAGCACTATGATCGTTTAGTTTATTGCTATTGCTTCCTTCATGACTTATACATGTTCCTATGACTATGAGATTATGCAACTCCCGAATACTGGAGGAACACTTAGTGTGCTATCAAATGTCACAACGTAACTGGGTGATTATAAAGATGCTCTACAGGTGTCTCCGATGGTGTTTGTTGAGTTGGCATAGATCAAGATTCGGATTTGTCACTCCGATTGTCGGAGAGGTATCTCTGGGCCCTCTCGGTAATGCACATCACTATAAGCCTTGCAAGCAATGTGACTAATGAATTAGTTGCGGTATGATGCATTACGGAACGAGTAAAGAGACTTGCTGGTAACGAGATTGAACTAGGTATGGTGATACCGACGATCGAATCTCGGGCAAGTAACATACCGATGACAAAGGGAACGACGTATGTTGTTATGCGGTTTGACCGATAAAGATCTTTGTAGAATATGTAGGAGCCAATATGAGCATCCAGGTTCCGCTATTGGTTATTGACCGGAGATGTGTCTAGGTCATGTCTACATAGTTCTCGAACCCGTAGGGTCCACACACTTAATGTTCGATGACGATTTGTATTATGAGTTATGTGATTTGATGTACTGAAGGTTGTTCGGAGTCCCGGATGAGATCACAGACATGAGGAGGAGTCTCGAAATGGTTGAGACGTAAAGATTGGTATATTAGAAGGCTATATTCGGATATCGGAAAGGTTCCGAGTGATTCGGGTATTTTCCGGAGTACCGGAGAGTTACGGGAATTCGCCGGGGGAAGTAGTGGGCCTTAATGGGCCATACGGGAAAGGAGAGAAGGGCCTCAAGTGGTGGTCGCGCGCCCCCCATGGGCTGGTTCAAATTGGACTAGGAGGGGGCGGCGCCCCCCTCCTTCCTTCTCCCCTCCTAGTTGGACTAGGAAAGGGGGGAAACCTACTCCTAGTAGGAGTAGGAATCTCCCTTGGGGCGCGCCATAGGAGGCCGGCCCTCCCCCTCCTCCACTCCTTTATATACGGGGGAGAGGGGCACCCTATAGACACGTAAGTTGACATTGTTTAGCCATGTGCGGTGCCCCCCTCCACCATAATCCACCTCGGTCATATCGTTGCAGTGCTTAGGCAAAGCCCTGTTCCGGTAGCTTCATCATCACCATCATCACGTCGTCGAGCTGACGAAGCTCTCCCTCGACACTCAGATGGATCAAGAGTTTGTGGGACGTCACCGAGCTGAACGTGTGCAGATCGCGGAGGTGTGGTACCTTCGGTGCTAGGATCGGTCGGATCATGAAGATGTTCGACTACATCGACCGCGTTGTCATAACGCTTCCGCTTACGGTCTACGAGGGTCCATGGACAACACTCTTCCCCTCTCCTTGCTATGCATCACCTAGATAGATCTTGCGTGTGCGTAGGAATTTTTGAAATTATTGTGTTCCCCAACATTGTTACCCTGAAATATTTAAGATATATCTTTGTGTTGTGCTCCGACAACTCCCTCCATCTCAACCCACGCCTTTCTATTCAAAAATTACAACGCGTGCGAAAACTCCCACCTCCTATGAAATCCCGACATGCGAAATGCCCGTGATACCCCTGAACTGAAAGAACTGCCTAGGTCAAATCAGTGGGGGTACTTTCGTAACTTACCCCACATTTCGGACAAGCGCGTCCCTAAGCCATGGTTCCCCACTCCCATCCCATCTGCCCACCCATTCGTACATCGAGGCCGTGAAAACCCACGAAGCCCCGCACCCTCCTCCGTCCGCCACCCAGCCGGAGCCTCTTCCCCGATGACGTCGTCCACAACAACACCTCGATGTCCGTCATCCACCGTACCAGATGAGGATTCATCGTCGATCTCGTCGTCCTGCCGGTTCAGCCACCCCATCCTCCACCTCCAAGGAGCTGCCCCGACGTTCCCCTCGTCTTTCACGCCACCTCCATTCCCACACCGCCTTCTTCACCTGCACCACCGGAAGAGCATCATCATCACCGTTTCCTTGGATGAAGCTGAGGCCTAATTGGTGCCACCAAAGAGGTTGTACACTAATCACCGCATTTTCTTCTTCATTCGATCTCACGATGCTGCCGGCGGTTGGTCCCGAGCCGACATGTCACGGCTCCATCCTCGGCGGCGTCACCGGCCACTTCCTCCACGGCATCGCTCCCTCGGTGGTGACGTCCACATCAGTAGGAGCTGCTGCTTCTGCTTTAGCTCTCGCTCGCGCTGCTGCTCTGCTCTTGCTCTCAGTCCCTTGCTTGGTTTCCTCTTGCTATTGCTCTTGTGCTCATGCTGCTGATCTCGCTCTTGATCTTTCTTGCGATGATACTCCAATATAGGTACACTTCAGTCGACCGAATCGACTTTTGGGTCAATCAATTTTTAGGGGGTGGGGGGGGGGCTCACCAGAGTTAAGGAAGAACCAGCCGCAGCGGGGAGGGGGGCTCGCCGGAGAGGTACCCCACTATTTATCAGTCGGTGTACAAAAAGAGGGGTGCACTTTTTGTACCCCTATAACTGTGCATCGGCAGTCAGAGCCACGGGCACCACCACACCAAGCAAGGCAAGGGAGGTGAGCCAGGGTAAGACTGAAGCTCAAGGGAACTAGGACGACGCCAAGGCCAAAACCACGAAGAACAAAGGAGACGGAGCAGACACCCCCGGCAAGATCCTTGTCGGGAGACAATTTTAGCAACCCCGGCAAGACCCTTGCCGCGGCAACTCGCCCCACGCCTACGGAGCAAATCACCCTTGAGTCCACTGCCCCCATGGGGCAAGGATTAGGGAGACATCCCCGTGGTGGCATGCAGATCTTTGTGAAGACATTCAAGATCAGATACGTACAATAGAAGATGACGACCCTTGGTGGGATCCCAGCCGAGGAAGACCACAAGGCCCCGGGCAAGCGCCTTGCCAGGGATGACAGCAGGCGCCCCGGCAAGACCCTTGCCAGGGCCCCGGCAAGGCCCTTGCCAAGAACATCCGCAGGGTCACCATCAGGCCCACGCCGACTAAACCTCCACCACCGTACGCATGTGGCTGCCGACCCAACCAACTGGGCAGGCACCTACGTGGCAGCACCTCAGCTGCCTGCCTACCTACATGGCATCACAGGCATCGCTGGCCAGGGTGCGTGTTGACACAAGAAGGAGCGGCGACGGACGAGACAAGATTCTCCCCCGTCCCTGATAAAGAAAGGACACCTAAGCAAGACACATTAAATGTGCCTTGTCATGTAATGCGATGGATAACCTCGCATCATTGTATCCTTTCCACCTCCTGCGTGCCACTGCGGCAACCCCTTTTTCTATAAAAGGAGGCCCGAGGCGAACAGGAGGAGGATTTGGCTTTTTGGAGCTCCTAATGCCCCAGAGCTAGCTCAAGAACAGGAATATACATCCACCAAACCAGGAGTAGGGTTTTACGCATCCTCGCGGCCCGAACCTGGATAAACAAAATGTGTACTATCTGTTTGATCCTCTCTTCTCACGACCCCGCGCCCCGCTAACCGTAGTAGGGATTCTTGTGATCCCATAGGTGCCGTTCCTACCAACATCTTTGGCACGCCAGGTAGGGGGCGTAGTTGTGAGAATCGGCTGTAGCAGTTAGTTCGCCGCTTCTTCATCATCATGGCGCCCAAGAAGAAGACGACGGTGGCGGTTGGCCAGTCGGAAGCCGGACAGCCCGTCCCGACGCGGACGAGCAGCGGACCGGTCGCAGAAAGGACCCGGGGCGCTGCTCGCGAACACCAACACCATCCCAGCAGACGGAGTTTGGGAGGCGGCGATGTTAGTGCGCCTGGTAACGGGCCACACATCGCCAAATCCAAAGGCGGAGCCAGGCCCTCCGCAGGTGGAGCGGGGCCTTCCAAGGTCATCGCCGCCCCACCTGAAGGCGACGCAAGGGCCTCCAAGACTCCCATGCTGGCGCCAACAGCGCGCTCCTCCTAGGTAGCGCGCGATGAAAGGCGTAATTACGCCAAAGAACCCGGGCGTCGCCGCGGGAAGAGCCCCGATCGCCACTCCCGGGACGTAGAAGACCTGCCCGCTCGCCGAAGCGCTGGTGAAAACGGCATGCGACCGCGGGGTCGTGATAGAGCTCCTTCTGATGTGGTCAGAAGTCGAAGCACGTCGCGATCCATGCAGGTTCCGCTGCCACCGACGCCAACAGAGGCCCTGGCGCGCGCGCAGTTGCTCCTCGACTTTCCTCCCACTACGGGGAAACTCGAAGAATGGAGAGCCACTATCCGAAGTCTTGTTGCGGTGGCCAACAAAGACGAACCAAGTCCGGTGGGGCCCCCGGGTCAACGCTCCGATGGAGTCCCGCGCACCAGTGGCGGAAAAGCCGGCGGCGCCGCGACCACGGTGCATTCACCTCTTCCCGATCTGGCACCGCGGATGCCGGCTCGTCGCGATGTCACGGGCGACGACATCTCCATAGCGTCATCTGACCCACGGACCCACTATGACCAGCGCCAAGTTCTTCGGGAAAGAGCCCATGAAGACGCTCGAACCACTATCGAGCGCCGGCGTGGAGCGCGCCACCAGTCAGACAGGCGAGCAGGGCCTGCTACGAACCACTCGGCCCCGGAGAGCCCTGGAGGCCTACCTTACGAGGTAGGCTGTTGTAACACCCCAAAAATTTAACCAGGTTTAAGTTATTAAAATTTTGCCAAGAGTTTAAAATTTTTGCATGCAAGTATATCTCTGTTGATTTCAAAACTTTTCTTTTAATATTAATTTTTTTCCCAAGTGGATCCTTCCAAAATGTATTGGACTTATTTTCCCTCTCATTTAAAAAAAACATCTCTCAATCAGGAGATTTATTTATAAAATTATTTCACTCTGAGCTTTATTCCTTAAAATGACTTTCTTTAAGTTTTGGAGCTCTTTTTGAACTGCAACCATTTGATATATTATTCTAAAAATCCAACCAAAATTTGGAGATGTCATGTGATGTCTCTAAATCACTTTTGTGCAATAATATATTCCATTCATTGAATATTTTGAGCTCTGCGTCAATTTTTCCTTCTCTGGTCCAGAGTGCATTTTGCACTACAACCCTTTTAAATAATTCTTTCTAGCCTCCACCAAAATTAGGGGATATTGGTAGTAGCATATGATTCAACATTATGCAAAAACCTAGTGCTGTTCTTTGAAATTTTTGAGTCAATCAACCTCTTTTTCATTCTGGTCCAGCCTTGTGACTTCTACTGCAACCCTATTTAATTTTGCTCCAAAGATCTTCTGTTTTCTCCTACTTGTAGACAGCCCTACCAAACCCCTAAATCCAGGAGCATGCACCGATTGGATTAATTTTGGTTCATGAAATAATGTCATTTATTTCCTGTCCAGAATTGTAGTTTTGCAAAGCTTGCACTAACAAGTTTGTGCTTTTCACAAACTAACCTCACCACTCTCTCTTGCATCTAAGGAGACACTGATCTGGAGTTTTTGACCACTCCAAGACTTGCCTAAGTGCCTGTGGCATTTTGTCAAACACCTGGAGTGCATGGTCAGATTTGGCATGGATTTTAGTTAGCAGTGTGAACCTGATCCTCTGACCCCTTAAGCTTGTCCATTGATCTCCTTGCAAGCCATAGCCTAGACCTGCTAACTCCCAGCTCCAACCAAGCGCTCTGGAGTGCCATGGCATTTCGCCGAGAATCTGGTGTGCGTGCGCTGGGCGCGCCCAGAGCGCGCGAATTGCAGCCGCGCACACGAGCCGCCGCGTCGCGCCCCTGTCTTGGCCCACACTGCAGAACCTCGCCACGCACTCCCCGCCTCACCACAACACGACAGCCCGCCCTGGCGCCCTACAGCGCCACCGCCAGAGCACTTTTGGCGGCACGCCGGCGTCGGCCGACAGCCCTGCGTCGTTCAGCGCCGCCCAAGCCACCCCGGCTCGCCACCTGGCCCCTTGAATAGCTCAAGCTCATCCACAAGGGTGTCGCCTAGCTCTCGTTGCTGCCATGTTCCCCTGCAGCTACAGAACGGCGGTTCGCCGGCCGCCTTATCCACCGCCGCGGAACCGACCTCGTCGCGCTATAAAAGGGACCCTGAGCCCCTCTGAGCACGCACGCAACCTCAAGCTACCCCCATGGAACCCCCATAGCTCGCAATCGTCAGGGAAACGCCGCCTTCTTCATCTCCGGCAACTCCTGCCGCCGCCACTGCCTCGTTCACTCCGGCGCCACCAGGGCTTCCCCCTCTCCACTCTCTTCACCAGAAGTCCTCTCTTCCTCCCGTGAACAGACCCCCCTACTCAATTTGGTTCGGGAGCCATCGCCGCCACAAAACCACTTTGCCACCGAAGCCTCCTCCGCCGCGAAGCTCGCCGCCGGCAACTCCCTCCGCCCCCACCTACCTGTCGACCACCGGGATGACCGCCCTGGAGTGGCGGATCCATCCCCGCCCTTGGGGCCCCGCGAGGAGCCGCCAGTCGCCGGCGACGATCGCCGGAGCTCCGCCTCCGCTCAGGACAGAGGAAGGAGAGGGAGAAAGACTAGTCAAACCTGACTAGTGGGCCCCCGGGACCCACTGTCAGTGTCTCACCGCGCCATCCATGTGTTTAAGTGAAGGCGTAATCCACCCTAGTACGTCTCTCCCACTTCGAAAGCGTATTCCATTCTGAAACGTTTTTCTTTTTCTGTTTTATTTAAAATCAAATTTGACCAAAACTTTGATTGGTTATATGTTTTTAAATACAACTCCAAATGAAATGATTCTTTTTCCTACCTCTCTCAAATTTCACCTAGTTTATTTTAAGATTTATTTGAAAAAAATTTAGAACAACTTTTGGTGCTGTTTTTATTTTGTGTGTTAATTATTTTATATTGCTAAAATAGGATTTTTGAGGAGAGGAGAAATGTTTCAAGTTTTGGAGTGCACCCTGCCTTTCCACACATTGAAGGCAAGCATTCTGAACCCTGGCATAATATTTTTGTGTGTTCGATGACACGTTCATAACATCACCTCACTTTGGAGAAACTTGTTATTTAATGTGATATGATCATATGCATGGGTGCATGTTATTGATTTCCATGCTGTTGGAAATGGACACACTTGTGATGATAATCACCCTCATGTGCCTTGCATGCATACCGGCAGGAACCCGGGAAAACCTCTGCCTTGGGTAGGCATGAGTTTGTCGCCGGTCTCCGTCGGGACGGTTATGTCTGGTATGGCATGGCAAGGTGATATGAGCGGTGACTCTGTTGGTTGAAATATTGTCGTCATGCTAATCATGCAGGGAATACTTAAACCTCCTGAGTCGACCGTAGATCGAGTCTTGTGCCAGTAACCCCCATACTTGTTTCGTACTACCACTCGTCTCTACAGCAAGTAGAGTACGGTTCAGTAAGTTGTCAACCTCTTTCTAGCACACACCGTACAGAGAGGCCATGGTGGAAGATACCGGTTGTAGCTGGTAGGCAGGCCACCTGGTCCGGGGGCATGGGTGTTTCCAGTTGGGACCGAGAGGGGAGGCCACCCCTTAGAGCGCGCGATATAAATTTGATCCCATGCTACGCGAGGTTGTAGCCTCCCCACTTAGAGTTTGCTTAACAGGTGTCGTGGGTGATTCCAGACACGTGTGAGATAAGCTGGTGTGTGCAAGTTAGGTGTGTTTTCAACAAAAAGACCGTAGACGGAATTAGTCCCGATGGACTAAAGAAATCCGTTACTCGTGGGTAAAGAGTACACCCTCTGCAGAGATTAAACCTATTCGAATAGCCGTGTCCATGGTTAAGGATTACAGTCTGGGATGGGTCAAGTGTCGGTCTTAGTGTCGGTCTTCGGAGGTGAAACTGTTAACCAGAACTGGAACTACTACCTGTGACTTGTGATAATTATGATTATTATTATTGTTGACTAACCCGTGATGTTATTGTTATTATCGAGTATCTCCGGGATGGTTCTACCTCCGGGATATTCACTATGATTGTTTATTTTAAAGCCCTTTATGTGGTGTCGCTCAGACGCCCGACTGTGGCATTTATTTTAAATGCCCTTTTTGTGGTGTCGCTCAGACGCCCGACTGTGGCATTTATTTTAAAGCCCTTTATGTGGTGTCGCTCAGACGCCCGACTGTGGCATTTATTTTAAAGCCTTTTATGTGGTGTCGCTCA